>NC_140042.1:5265919-5273419 GCF_963513975.1 Fringilla coelebs
CACCTCCTCGCCGTCGGCGGGGCCGCAGTCCGATCTGTCCCTGGCTGTGCTGGCGTCCCGCGCCCGGACCGGCGACTCGGGCCGGGGGAAGCTGCCGCCCTCCGCGGGGGCGGCCGCCGCCGGGTCACCGTGCGCGGCTCCGGCCGGCGCGGGGGGCACCGGGCCCGCCGTGTCCGTGGGGCCGGGCTGAGCGCCCGCGGGCGCCGGCTCCGCGCCGCAGCCGGGCGGGCCGGGGTTGGCGGCGGGCAGCGGGGAGTCCCGGGGGGGCTGGCCGGCCTCGGGGCCCGGGCTGGCCTTGAGGGCGGTCTGCGGGACGAGGAAGCCCAGGGGCTGGGTGATGGGGTAGAGCAAGAAGTGTCCTTTGCCGATGAGGGTGCGGGGGGCGCAGGGGGGCAGGCTGGGGAAGTCCGGGGCGGCCTTGCGGCGGGGCGGTGAGTCGGAGAGGAGGCTCTCCACGCTGAACGGGTTGAGCTTGTGGAAGCTGCCGGCGCCGCGGGGCCCCCCCGCGCCCCCGCTGCCGTCCCCCGACGGGGCGGCCGCGCAGTCCTTGTCGGGCGGCCGCTGGAGCCGCCCGCTCCCGCTTCTTTGGCTGGGGTAGAAGGGCTCGGCCGTCTGGTCGCAGGTGCCGGGGGGCGGCTCGGAGGGGGCGGCGGCGGGGAGCGGCGGATGGGGCGGCGGGGGCTGCCCGCGGGGTTTGGCCTCAGGCGGGGCGGGCGAGAGGCCTCCCCCGCCGCCGCTGTCGCTGTCGGAGCTGGGCGTGCTGTGGAGGGAGAGGGCGCTGGGAGAGTGCGGGTGGCGGCTTTGGCTTTTGAGTAGCTTCTTCTCGTGCTTTCTCTTCTTCTTCTCCATCTTCTCCAGCTCCTTCCGGGCGATCTCCTCGGGGTCCATGGGCTCCCCGCTGCACGTCGTGGGGTGGGAGTTGTGAGCCGGCCGCCCCGGGCCCTTCTTCGTGTTCTCTTTCTTTCTCCATTTGGCCCGGCGGTTTTGGAACCAGACCTACACACCGAACAACGAGAAGCAATTAACACCCAGCGCACCGGCCCCCCGCGGTGGCCAGGGCGGAGGGAGGGGGGCGGAGGGGAGAAGCGCAGCTCAGGCCTCCCTCGTCCACCCCTTCGAGGTGCCGGCAGCCCCCTTCCAGGACCGGGGCCTCTGAGAAACGGAGAGCAGGGGAAGGGGCAGGAAAAGATATCCACACTTCTTTAAAAGCGCAGGGAAAAAACAAAAAGCAAGAAGGGGGTGCACACTCACGCACACACACGCTGCACCCTGCCCGAACCGGCGCCACGGGGAGGGGAAGGGATTCCACAGCTCCCCAGCTCTTCCCCGTGGCCGAGGGGTGCAGAAGCACCGATCGCTGGCCCGATTCCCCCGCAGCAGCACGCAAAATGAGATAAACACCGCACAATAAGCGGCTGGAAGTGAGGGGGTGCGAGGGGGACACGACGGACGGTGCCTCGCCCAGACGTGCGGAGTTCGGACCTCCTGCTCCTGCCGGGAGCCCGGGCAGAGGAACTGGACCAGCCCAAGATGTGGTTTGGTTGGGTTTGTTATAGACAGATCATAGGAGAGAAATTAAATTAAATTAAAACCTCTCCGCTCCGGCCCTGCTCCTGCCTGCCTTGGCAGGTCCCCGGTGCCCCCGCAGCCCGCGGGCACACGCGTCCCTCCTCGTCCCCTCGGGGCTGCTGGCAGCGCCTGTCCCGGCCGGAGCACGACCCCAGCTCGGGAGCACCGCGCCAAACCCGGCGCCCGACGCCGGCTCCATCCCCGGCCGGGCTCCGCGGGCTCCCCGAGCACGGCGAGAGGCGGCTCCGGGAGCCGGCGAGGGAGGGAAAGCGGCTGCAAGGACACGGTGAAGCACAGCCTATGGAGGAACCGCGGACAACGGCGCTGCCTCATCCCGGGGGGCCCGTCCCCGGCTCCCGGGGTGGATTTAAGGACGAATTCTCCGCACACGCAGCCCACGCGAAGCCGCCCCCGCTCGGCCGCGGGTTCCGGCGAGATGCGGGGCCGCAGCTCGGCCTCGCCGACCGCTCGCAGCCACCGCGGCACTAAACAGCATCCCGAGATCCAAAAGCTACCCCGCGTTCCCCCATCCATTTATTTTTTGGAAGATCCGCTGAAGCAGATGGGTGCTTCCCCTCCCCGTCCCGCACCGCCAAGGGCCTGAGCAGCTCGTTAAAATTAAGTTTTACAAGTTTCACTTGCTCTCGATGCATCTACGAGCTTTATTGACATTCTCCAGCATACCCTGGCCCGTGATTAAGCCTCATATTTGCATGCTAATTTTCTCGCCCTTGACTCATTTAAGAAAAATGTTTACAGTAGAAAAACATACTAAAATATGTTAGGGGAAGCCAGGCTGGGTTGCTACTCTTCTCGTTTTGTAAGATTAAAAAAAATAGGGTAGTAATAATAATAATAACGATAAAATAAGACAGCAAACAGCAGCGCAAGGCAGGGAACAAAAGGGCCGGGAGGCTGCGGCCCAAGCGCGCAGGACCCGTCCCGGAGAGGGGTCCGAGGGGCCTCCCCGGGGACTGCTCGGCGCAAGGAGAGGGCAGGGGGGGGAAAGGAGGGGGGACACGTTTTTTACCTGCACTCTGGACTCCACCAAGTCTAGCCTGAGAGCCAGAGCCTCTCGCATAAACACGTCCGGGTAATGACTCTCATTAAACGCCTTTTCCAGCTCCTCGAGCTGCCAGCCAGTAAAATTGGTGCGGGTTCTTCTTCTTTTACAGCCAGGACTTTCCTTGTCCGGGTCACCCGAGTCTGAAAAAGCAGAAATACCCTCAGGTCCCTGGGAGACAGGCCTTCTCCCCCCCTCCCTGCCATTCACAGGCGCCTTTTAACTTTTGTGCTCGGTAGCGTTGGTAAAAGAGCGGGATTATTCACACACCTGCGCTAAAAATGGGGAGGAACCCGATCAGCCCTCGCCTCCTCCGAAAATGTACTTTACAGAACATTTATTCCTGAAGGAAGCTCTCCACAGGCACTCAGCTGGCAGAGAGAGAGAGAGAAGTTCCAATATTTGCTCCAACCACCAAAGGTTTCATTCAAAAATTAAAAATAAAAATAAAAGCCCCCCCCTCTTTCCCTTCCCCAGCCCCTCCGGAGCACCTGCGTGGGTCACAGCTCACGGACCGTTCCACGCGGGACCCCGGGTGCAGGGCGGCCCCTGGGCCTCCCGCAGTCCCCCCGAGCACGGGCGGGCACGGGGCTGGGATGTTCGCAGCCTCTCCGAGTACCTACAGCTCCAGGTTGGGGATTTTCAGCCCCGGCTGCACCTCCCCTAATGTTTTCTGCCAGGTGTGGAAATTAAGAAAAATCATAATAATAGTAATAATGATGATAATTTGTGTTTAGTTGAGGTGCAGTGTGGGGCAGCTCCAGGCTTAACCAGAAGGATGTTGGGGCGACAGAATGTTTTAGTAGCTGAACAATAGCGGTGCCATAGGCCGGTGGGGAGGGAAGGAGGGAGAACGCTTCCCTTTGGTTAAATCGTATTAAAAAATAATTATTACCGCTCTTCATTCCCCAAACCCCAGCGATCCCCATTATTATTTTTATTGTTATTATCTTTTAATGGCATGATCCGAGCTACCGCACGATGAACTTTGGGGGAAGGCACCGGGCCGGGCCCGCTATTGTTCAGGGCACACGCGTGGCCCTGCGCCGCTGGGAGCGGGGAACGCTCCCGCCGCTCGGACCGGGGCCGTCCGCCCCCTCGGGGGGCCAGCACAGCCGCCTGCCCTGCCCCCCGAGACACCCCAAAATCCGCAGATGAGGACAACGGGGCTACGGGGGCGCGGTGCTGCTCTTCCTCCGCGCTGACACGCTCCGGGCGGGGAGCGGCGGTCGGTGGCGGGGTGGGGGGGCGGGGGGACACCCGCGACACGGGGCCGCTCCTACCTGCGAGCTTGAAGGGCTGGCTGTCCCCGCTCACCCCGCAGCCGGAGGGGATCAGCGGCGCCGGGTTGACCACAGAGGCGGCGCAGGAGCCGCTCAGTAATCCATCGATGGAGAAGGGCACGGAGGCGGCCGCCGACTGCAGCTGGTGGCCGGCCAGCTCGTAGACGTGGTGGTGCCCGAGCGGGTAAGGGAACCCCACCATCCCCCCGAACTGGGCATGAGGATGCTCCAGGATGCGGCTGTCCATCATGGGGGCGGCTCTAGGGCGGGGGGTGCCGGCGGGGCTGGGGGCGCTGGCGGCGGGGCGGCTGGGGCCGGGGGTGCTGCTGGCGGAGGAGGCGGCGCGGCGAGGGGCTCATGCTGCAGGGCGCCGGGCGCTTTAACTTTATCAACATCAGGCTCCCAATAATTAGCTCAGGCTGGGGGAATTTGGGACCAATAAGAAACGTTAATCGGTCCTGACGTCAGAGACGTGCCAGTGTGGGGAGCAAACGTTTTCCATATCGATTGCTAATTATACCTGACATCCAGCCTCAATAAACAATATCAGAGCTGTCACAACACGACGAGGGGGGCTTTGATACGAACTCCAGCCCGAGGAGGGCGGCGGGGGCCGGGCGGGCAGGGGGTGCGGCGGGCAGGGGGGGCGGAGGGGAACGCGCGGATCTGCCTGATACCCGGTTAAATACTAAACAGTCGGAGTTACACACACACGGCCTCCCCCCCCCCACCCCTCCAACCCACCCTCTTCCCCCTTGTCCCCTCCCCTCGCCAAATCACTAATAGATTTCCCTTTAAAACATTCACCAGCGTGTTGTGGGGATTTTTCACCAGAAATGCTCTACTCTCTGAACCTTTAAAGTGATGTTGCTCCAATTACAGAGAGACATTGAGCGGCAAATAGACTGATCCAATAATAGGAGATTCATCATCCGCTCTTTCCAGAGCTGTCACATTGAATTTAAAACTACAAGCCTTTTCATCTCCTCTCCGGCTCTATAACAGGGGAGAGGGGAGGGGGGCAGAGGGAAAAAATGGGGGGGAAAGAAGGAAAGGAAGGAGAAAAAAATGAAAAAGGAAGAGCCGT
Source organism: Fringilla coelebs (assembly GCF_963513975.1). Taxonomy (NCBI): domain Eukaryota; kingdom Metazoa; phylum Chordata; class Aves; order Passeriformes; family Fringillidae; genus Fringilla; species Fringilla coelebs. The sequence continues at coordinate 5,270,922 of NC_140042.1, forward strand.
TTACAGCGTTTAGGAGGAGATTTGAGCATATCAATCGAAATCATAATTAATGCAATCTCCTATCGATTCGGCTACGGACACCCCCCTCTCCAGCAGTAACCACAACCTTTGAATTGTGAGCGCAGCCACGACCAGAAGCAGCCTCTGATCTCTACAGAGGAGGCCAAAAACTAGTACTACTAATAATTTTTAAAAATCAAACCCAAACAAAGTTCCCATCCCTACATCCCTCCCGTTTCACCTTCCCCCCTTCTCCTCTGGAGGACACCCCGCGCTTCATCCCGCCAGTCACCCACAGCTCCCAAACAGCCGCCAAACCGGCCCTAATTCAATTACGTCTCCATAGAAGTTTTCACCCAGATAAAACACTGCGGGGCTGGGGACCCCCAGTTTTGTGCCCTCTCCCGGTTAGAGGAACACTTCCCAAGCTCCCAGGAGAGAGGAAGAGGGGGCACTTCCCAGCCCCTCCCGTCCCGAGCCCGCCGGACCGGAGCTGGCGGTCCCCTGGGCCGGGGGAACCCAACCTGGCGACCCCCGGGAGGGTGGGAAGAGGGGCGCGGGGAGAAGCAGCGTTTGCGTTTAACAAAGAGCAGAGGGAAAAGGGCCGGGCCGGGCAATCAGACAGGGGAAACTCTTTAAATCTCCCTGGGAGGTTCGTGCGGAATTAAATCCTTGGAGTCGGGGGGCAGGCACGGTGGGGTGAGAAAGAGAAAGAAATAAAAATAGGGAGGAAGGAAAAAGGAGAGAGAAGGCAAGGGGAAAGAGGGAAAGACACTTTATCTCTGGAAAACACGCAAATAGATTTTCCAGTTATAAAATATCCAGTCAAGATGATCCATTTCCTAGCGTTGGTTTGTGTGGGTATGAGAGAGGGGGAAGTTAAAATTGAAATAAAAAGGAAGTCGAGTCTCTAATCTATGCTGTCTGTCCGGAGCTGTATTTATTCACCTAATTGAATGCCATACAATATACTGCTGTATTATTGCTGTTCCCTCCCTCCCCCCTATAGATTAGTTTAATTATGGTCTCCCTGCCTCTGCTTAGAGCTAAAAGGTAGTTTGAATTTGGACTACACAGCCCTAACAGAAATAAGAAAATGATGGGGTTGGTATTAATTCTGGGGTCAAGGGCTTCACTTTTCACCATAATTTAATTTCTTTCTCTATAAATACTAAATGTAAACTGTGTCCACTGGACCAAATTTTGCCTGTAGCAATAAATGCCTCATTTTCTGTCGGATTTCAGGAGAGGAATGCGAGCGGGACGTGTTTCTGAATACAGAATGGTAATCAATCCAGCACAGAACAAGAGAGGGGGGACTTTTCTCTCTCTCCCTCTCTTTATTATAATGAATTAATTCGACTTTATTTATCCCATTTTCTGGAGCTGACAGAATGTTAATTTGAGTTGAAATTTCTCTCGCCTCTCACTCCCTGACCCCTGGCCTCCAGATTGGCGTGTTGTAATAACCTGAATCTTTCAACAGAAGCCCTGATAATTGTTACCTTATTAGCATGCAAATTGTTTAATTAATATTATTATGGAGAAGCATACAATCCGTCCGTCACTTGACCTCAAGTGCAAGTCCACGTAGTAAGCGGCTCTGTGCATTTCAATGTGCACATTTAAAATCGACTTCTGTTTTAATGTTTCTAGGATCCTTGTCGAGCTTCTAAAAATCTCCCTTAAAGTGTTTGAGAGGAGCTTTCATGCGGGGAGGGGGAAAGGCTTTTGATGGCTCTCGGCCTTGATATCTCTTTATATTGCTCTCCATCTAAAACACAAATTATAGAAGCCGTTTTCTTCTTCGTCGTCTTTTTTTTTTTTTTTTTCTTATTTTTGAACATCAAAATTTAATAATTGCTTCCTTGTCAATTGCTGCTTCTTTAAAGGCACCCCCTTCAATCCGGAGAGCTGTTCCTCCAGCCAAACACTCGCACCAGCTCAATGAAAAGCAGCCCTTGACACGCAGTCCTGGGAGACGCTGCATTTAAATCCCTTTTTCTACAGCCGAGTGACATTGTCAGATGCTAGCTTTAATTAACTTGATAATAAGACGTACAAGACTCGCATTCAGGACGCCAGCTCGCCTCGCCTTGTTTCCCCTTTTATCACAATCTGGGTGTTTTATCTTACAGCTTCCTACTGGCTTTTACAGCCATTGCTGCGGGAGAGGCTCCGAGCGGCTCGGCAGAATGAGCCTGCCAGGAGCCCTGCCTGCAGAGAGCCCAGGAGCCCTGCCTGCACAGAGCCCTGCCTGTAAAGAACCTAAAGAGCTCTGCCTGCAGCCCAGAGAGCCCTGCCTGCACAGAGCCCTGCCTGCAAAGAAACCCAGGAGCCCTGCCTGCACAGAGCCCTGCCTGTAAAGAAACCCAGGAGCCCTGCCTGCACAGAGCCCTGCCTGCACAGAGCCCTGCCTGCACAGAGCCCTGCCTGCACAGAGCCCTGCCTGCAGCCCAGAGAGCCCTGCCTGCAGCCCCAGAGCCTTGTCCACAGCC